>NW_024038866.1:0-7721 GCF_016077235.1 Cyprinodon tularosa | reverse complement strand
GGTTTTTCGAACCAAGTTTTTTTTAAAGATTAAATCCGTTAAATTTGACAAAGGCAGTAAAAAACACATTTAATCTCTGAGATGTCATGGATGCTAGATGCTAAGCTAGCTGTCACTACTTCATGAAAAAACATTAAAATAATAATTTTTCAATTAAATTTTTTTTAAATTAACATAGTAAAGGAGTGAAATAAACCTTCCAGATGATCGTCCCACAAGTTGTTGTCCTCTGGTTGCCTGCACATCTTTAACAGGTTAGCGAATCACAGACTGCAGCAGTTCAAGCTTCCAGGTCCAGGTTAGAAAGGATCCGTTAAAAATGGCTGCCGCTTTTACAGCTGCTCGGTTTCCATGGCAGCGGGTGAGCGTGCGCATGCGCGCGTACGTGAGAGTCAATGGAAAAACTTGCTAATTGCAGGTAATTAGCGACAAAAAAGCAGGTTTTTTGTGCAATGATATACACTCACCGGCCACTTTATTAGGTACACCTGTCCAACTGCTCGTTAACACTTAATTTCTAAGCAGCCAATCACATGGCGGCAACTCAGTGCATTTAGGCATGTAGACATGGTCAAGACAATCTCCTGCAGTTCAAAGCGAGCATCAGTATGGGGAAGAAAGGTGATTTGAGTGACTTTGAACGTGGCATGATTGTTGGTGCCAGAAGGGCTGGTCTGAGTATTTCAGAAACTGCTGATCTACTGGGATTTTCACGCACAACCATCTCTAGGGTTTACAGAGAATGGTCCGAAAAAGAAAAAACATCCAGTGAGCGGCAGTTCTGTGGGCGGAAATCCCTTGTTGATGCCAGTGGTCAGAGGAGAATGGCCAGACTGGTTGGAGCTGATAGAAGGGCAACAGTGACTCAAATAATTACCCGTTACAACCAAGGTGGGCAGAAGAGCATCTCTGAACGCACAGTACGTCGAACTTTGAGGCAGATGGGCTACAGCAGCAGAAGACCACACCGGGTGCCAGTCCTTTCCGCTAAGAACAGGAAACTGAGGCTACAATTTGCACAAGCTCATCGAAATTGGACAATAGAAGATTGGAAAAACGTTGCCTGGTCTGATGAGTCTCGATTTCTGCTGCGACATTCGGATGGTAGGGTCAGAATTTGGCGTCTACAACATGAAAGCATGGATCAATCCTGCCTTGTGTCAACGGTTCAGGTTGGTGTTGGTGGTGTCATGGTGTGGGGAATATTTTCTTGGCACTCTTTGGGCCCCTTGGTACCAATTGAGCATCGTTGCAACGCCACAGCCTACCTGAGTATTGTTGCTGACCATGTCCATCCCTTTATGACCACAATGTACCCAACTTCTGATGGCTACTTTCAGCAGGATAATGCGCCATGTCATAAAGCTGGAATCATCTCAGACTGGTTTCTTGAACATGACAATGAGTTCACTGTACTCAAATGGCCTCCACAGTCACCAGATCTCAATCCAATAGAGCATCTTTGGGATGTGGTGTAAAGGGAGATTCGCATCATGGATGTGCAGCCGACAAATCTGCGGCAACTGTGTGATGCCATCATGTCAATATGGACCAAACTCCCTGAGGAATGCTTCCGGCTCCTTGTTGAATCTATGCCACGAAGAATTGAGGCAGTTCTGAAGGCAAAAGGGGGTCCAACCCGTTACTAGCATGGGGTACCTAATAAAGTGGCCGGTGAGTGTAGTTTCAGTCAGTCAAAGCTGCATTTAATGAGGCAAAGGAGCGAGTTCTAAAGCTCACTGGCCGCTTTCTAAGCTTTTCTACTTGAAATATTGTTCAATAAATATGAATTTAGAAAGAAATTTCAATCCGAATGACAGAGGTGTTTTATTCCCAATCGCCATTCTGCTTTGCTTCCATGTACACACCCATTCAGACCTTTGGAGTAAAATAATCTGCACTGCATATGTCCAGTGGTGGACGAACTACTCAACAGTAGTACTTGAGTAAAGTATTTATACTCATAGTCTAATCTTACTTAACTACAATTAAAAGTTACTCAGTCAAGTTGAAGTATTGAATTTTCAAAATATTCAAGTGAGGATTCAACAATTATTAGTATTCAAAAATACAAGCAAAATGTTGTAATATCCCTATTTTTCTGTGTAATATTTTAGTCTTTTTAAAGAACTTTGTAACTTTCAGAAACCACCTGATGTATTGATGCGTAGAACCACCTGCTACCAATTCTACACCACTTGTAAAGAACTTCAGCATAAAAACAGCTCAAAAAATAAAGAAAGCTATCTTGCTAATTATTTATTATTCCAAAACAAACCAAAAAGAAAACAGGAGAGCCTTGATTCTCCTCAAACTGTAAAGGTTTAATGTTTAATCTATTACCACAACGAAACTACAACTCTGATTTGAGAACTTATCTGAACAACCTGGCCACATGGCAACAACTAATGCCTTAATAAAATGAATAAACTATCGATAATATCTGTTTTCTCACATTCGGGGAATGTCATGCTAATCTCTGAACCAGTGGTGTCCAAATTCAGTCCTAAAGGAAGCTATCTTGAATGTTAAAATTGCATTTCAAGAAAGAAAAACAGCAACAATGGATTAAAAAGCTAAACTGAGCTTGTGGACTCGCTCTTGAACACAGAGACTCTGGATTTTATTTCAAGACTAAAGCTGTGGAAATATTATCTTCTTTTTTGATGTGAAATGTGATCATTCAAACAACGTAACCCAATGATAGTTTTGTAGAACTGCTAACGCTGTCACTCACAGTTCATTACAGATTTTGAATGTGACTTGAGATGCATGAATCAATTTGATGAAACAATTATCCTAAATGAACAATTAAATATATTTACTGCAGAGAAGATCATCTGGGCTCCTCTTCCCTCCATTAAAGACATTTCATCCCAGCGCTGCGTGTCTGAAGCCTGTGACATCATCAATGACCCTCACCCCCCCACCATGGACTGTTCTCCCTGCTGCCCTCTGGGAAGAGGCTTCACAGCATTCAATGCAGGACCAGCAGGTTCTGCAGCAGCTTCTTCCCCACCACCATCACCATGGAAAAACTGTAAATCATATCTCTGTCTTATGTTTACATTTGATCACCATGTTTACATTTTATTATTGCTGCAGTTTAAGAAATGTGTGGCACCCGAGAGGTGCGATCCTCTTAAATAAAAACATAAAACCAAACAGACTGCGGCGATTGTGAGCAGAGCTTTAAAAAGTTTAATCGATTAAAATCCAATAAAAGATAAAAAGATAAGTTAAAATCGATTAAAATCCAATAAAAAAAAGATAAAAAGAAAGATAAAAATCCAGATGGTGAAGAGCAGCAGAGTCAATGGGCCAGTCTGTTAAAAGACGCGCACTCGGCGGGTATAATGGAGGGCACCGTCCACCCCAGCGCTGGATCCTCGTTCCGGCACGCTGCGCGTGTGGGCCTCTCCAGCATAGCTGGCCTGCGAGGTCACCTCCAACACGCGCCTCTCGCCAGCGTGCGTCTCTGCGCCTCGCTCCATGACGTGCCTCTCTGCACCCCGCTCCGGCGTGCGTCTCTGCGCCTAGCTCCATGACGGGCCTCTCTGCACCCCGCTCCGGCGTGCGTCTCTGCACCTCGCTCCGGTGCGCGTCCCTGCACCTCGCTCCGGTGCGCGTCCCTGCACCTCGCTCCGGTGCGCGTCTCTGCACCTCGCTCCGGTGTGCGTCTCTGCACCTCGCTCCAGCGGCCTCCTGCCGTCAGTCCCCAAACCTCTCCCGCTGCTTCTCTCTCACCCGCTCCGTCCGGCTCCCTCCAAGATCGGCCTTCCCATGTCCGGTGTCTCTCTCCAACCAAACCTTCCCATGTCCGGGTCTCTCTCCCCAACCAAACAGCTGCCTTTTTAAATCAGCGTCCCAGTTGGCACGCTGCTTGGTTGATGGGGAACACCTGTGCCGTTGCTGTGGGCGTGTCCAGGTGTGAGTGGCAATGTGGCCTCCAAACAAAATCACAAAAAAACATGCAACACACAAAATTAAAAAACAAGCAAACAAGTTCAAAAATAAAGAAAATCCAAAATTAGAAAACATGCAACAACTAAACAAAAAGGCCACATTACCACATCCCCCCACACTTTAACAAGGCCCGTCCCGGCCGATCCATAGTCCTGAGAGCACATTCCCATCTGATCTTACAAAAAAAATAAAAATAAAATCCGTTAAAACACTGCTCACAACCCCGCAGTCCTACCAGCAACGCCAGATTCTGTGGCACCCGAGAGGTGCGATCCTCTTAAATAAAAACATAAAACCAAACAGACTGCGGCGATTGTGAGCAGAGCTTTAAAAAGTTTAATCGATTAAAATCCAATAAAAGATAAAAAGATAAGTTAAAATCGATTAAAATCCAATAAAAAAAAGATAAAAAGAAAGATAAAAATCCAGATGGTGAAGAGCAGCAGAGTCAATGGGCCAGTCTGTTAAAAGACGCGCACTCGGCGGGTATAATGGAGGGCACCGTCCACCCCCGCGCTGGATCCTCGTTCCGGCACGCTGCGCGTGTGGGCCTCTCCAGCATAGCTGGCCTGCGAGGTCATCTCCAACACGCGCCTCTCGCCAGCGTGCCTCTGCGCCTCGCTCCATGACGGGCCTCTCTACACCCCGCTCCGGCGTGCCTCTGCGCCTCGCTCCATGACGGGCCTCTCTACACCCCGCTCCGGCGTGCCTCTGCGCCTCGCTCCATGACGGGCCTCTCTGCACCCCGCTCCGGCGTGCGTCTCTGCACCCCGCTCCGGCGTGCGTCTCTGCACCTCGCTCCGGTGCGCGTCCCTGCACCTCGCTCCGGTGCGCGTCTCTGCACCTCGCTCCGGTGCGCGTCTCTGCACCTCGCTCCAGCGGCCTCCTGCCGTCAGTCCCCAAACCTCTCCCGCTGCTTCTCTCTCACCCGCTCCGTCCGGCTCCATCCAAGATCGGCCTTCCCATGTCCGGTGTCTCTCTCCAACCAAACCTTCCCATGTCCGGGTCTCTCTCCCCAACCAAACAGCTGCCTTTTTAAATCAGCGTCCCAGTTGGCACGCTGCTTGGTTGATGGGGAACACCTGTGCCGTTGCTGTGGGCGTGTCCAGGTGTGAGTGGCAATGTGGCCTCCAAACAAAATCCCAAAAAAACATTTAACACACAAAATTAAAAAAACAAGCAAACCAGTTCAAAAATAAAGAAAATCCAAAATTAGGAAACATGCAACAACTAAACAAAAAGGCCACATTACCACATCCCCCCCCACACTTTAACAAGGCCCGTCCCGGCCGGGACGGCCTCTGGTAAAAGTTGAAGTATCAACTTGACCTCTTTACTCAAGTAAAAGTGAAAAAGTATGTGCTCCAAAAACTACTTAAAGTATCAAAGTATAAAGTAACCTTTAAAAAAAGCAGCAAGTGCCACTATATGAACTGAAAGCTCAATTTTTTAAATATTTCTAAAAATTCTTTGAGATAGGACCAAGGATGAGGGAGGCCTTATTGGTCTCCGTCTCCCGATACGCTCTCGCCTGTGTCCGACCTTTCAGACATTTCAGCATCTTTTTCTGAATCTTACATTGTAGCATGGCATAGACAATTCACGTTAGGAGTTTGAAGAACACCTGCTTGCTTCTGATGATTTCCTTCAGCTAACCGATGAGTGTTTGCAGGGCCGGCCTGTGGCTTAGGCTGTATAGGCAAGTGCTAAGGGTGCAAACCACCAGGGGGCGCCCTGACAGTACCTATACCTTAATTTAAAAAAAACAAGTCTGACATCTTTTACCTGCAACTCGGTATTCGGTCTATGTTGCATCTAAAATCTCCCCATGTCAAAGCGTCCTAAACTACGGAAGAGGAATAGGGCCACTGGAGAAAAAAAAAAAAGTTAACTGATTTTTACATTTTATTTCAGGTTAGCGTGGGAAAAAAGTCAGAATTCTGACTTTAATCTTAAAACTCTGACTTTAATCTCAAAATTCTAACTTTAATTTCAAAATTCTGACTTTTTTATTGTCGGAATTCAGTCAGAATGGTAATGCAGTCACCCTCCATGCAGCTTGACGTAGCTGTCGACTTGCTGAGGAAAACCAGAGATTCCCTCACCAGTTACAGACACTCTGGATTTTCTGATGCACAGGCAATAGCAAAGGAGATGTGTGAAGACATGAATGTGGAGGCTGAACTAAAAAAAAGCGACTGAGAACCACAAAAACTTGTCCAGAGTGTCCAGATGAGCCCATTCAAGATGCACTACAAAAAATGGAAACCACATTTTTAATGTAGTCATGGATACTGCCATTTCTTCACTTGATGAGAGATTTCAGAATCTTGAAGAAGTGAATAACATGTTTGGTGTGCTCCTCGATTTCCCCAACTTAGAAAGAAAAATAGCTGCTACAGAAGTATGAGGTGCCCCCAGGGACATAAATCAGAATTAAAGGGACACTATGCAACATTTTTCAGTTAATTAATGTGTTCCATAACGTTATGGATGACTAAATGAGTCATTTCAGGTTGAACAAAGGTATTCTCGGCCACCCTGGTGGTCTGTGGGGGAAATACTGCACTTGCAACTGCAGGAGCACCGACCCGCACCCACAGGCTCAGAAGTCTCGTGAGAGTCAGTCTTGCTTTACGGCGAGAACTGCTACACGCCCCCAGTTAAAAGCATTCTCGTTGCTAGCACAGTGGCGATCTTTGTGCAGTTATGCTACGTTCACGCAGCAAAAGCAGCAAAATCGTGTCTGCTGCTTCCTTTTTGCTGCTTGTACCAGTTAGTTCTGACGCGTGGCTGAAGCAGCTTTGCTGCTCTGGCTGCGCGGTGCAAAAGTGTGTCTGACGCGCGTTGGGCGGAGCTTCACTATCCTTTCTCTGCCTTGCAGCTATATTTGCTGTGATCAGTGGGAATAAAGTAGTTTTAATATGTGTTTAAGTGAGAAAATACACCTGAAAACGTAATCAGTGCAGTCAGTTCATTCAGATTATTATCCTGCCTTCAATATTTTTTCTGTCGGAGCCGCTCAGACCCCCACATACCAGCGGGGCGCCGACAGTATGGATCCCTTCATCAGCAGCGGTTCACCGCGGCAGCTGGTAGGTGTTTTTCATCTAAATAATCCAAACTGCATATTCTGCCGGCAGATTTCTGCATTTTAAGTTAATTTAGGCGTCAATAAACTGTTTAAGAGGAGTGATCATCAGCGCTGTCTCTCTCCCTGCGTTAAACGCACCCGACGCGCTGCTTCAGCTGCTCAGACGTGCTGCGCCTGGTGCTCAAAACGCGCCGCGGGACCTTTTGCTGCGCCTTGACGCGCGTCAACCATTGACTTTGCATGTAAACTCGCTGCTTCTGTCGCGCCAGCTACGTCCAGTGTGAACGCAGCGTTAGTCATTCGCTGCTAAGCTCAAAACAACCGCGCCTGGCTTGACGGAGAAACCAGGAGAACAGCTGAGCATATTTACGACAGTGCACTTTTACTTTCGCCCTCTGGAGGGAGCCTCACTCGAAAATCAACACCGGTTGCATAGTGTACCTTTAACTTGCATATACACATATTAAATTACACTCTTCCATATAATATACTGAAAACCTCACACAAACACTAGTAAAAAGCTCTCACATAAACTAGTGAAAACATTTACCTCTTATATAATCTACTCAAAAGCTCTCATACAAAGTAGTGAGAACTGTTCATATAAACTGGTGAAAAGCTTTACCTTTCATACACACTACTAGAAAGCTTTCATATACAC
>NW_024038865.1:0-7665 GCF_016077235.1 Cyprinodon tularosa | reverse complement strand
AAAAAGAACATTTAATGGATCACATGAGAACTCACACAGGTAAGAACATTTATGAATGTCTGTCCTGTGGAAAAATGTTCATAAAGAAATGTAGACTTCAAAGGCACCTACAAACATCTTAAAAACATTCCTGCATTATCCTTTGTCAGCATTATTTTCTCTATATTTCTTTTTGATTAAACAAAGAATCTCTCCACGGCCTCCTTTACTAAAACAGTGATCGATTCATGACACTTGATCATCAGTGTGCAAGAGCTTAGAGCGCAACCGGTGAGGCAATGCTCAGCAGTTATGGTCTTCTTCTCGTAATACTGGTTCAGCAAAAAGTCAAAGGGTAATTCCACCTCTTTTCTTACAATCTTAAGTGTTGTTAATCTGCTCTTCTTTTAAAATTATAGCAATCAGACGCCTCAAACCTGGTTTATATTATTCCAAGTACAGCTGGGGGGTAAATCAGATTCAATTATTTAATGTTTTTATAAAGTCCAGGATTTGAAATTTAGCTACAGTGTAAGATCGAGGAAGTCTCTTCTTCTGCATTTTTTACTTCTGCGTTTGCTTCTCTACATTTTTCCTCCTTCCGCCTGATAGCATGCTGCACTGTTTACTCACACCATGGCCGCTGCTCAATCTGAACAGTTGGTACAGAGAAAAGGAACTCGCGTTCCGTCAATTATTTGGAAATTGTTCGGCTTTGAAAAGACAGATGTGGAGCAGACTACAGTTATCAAAACCAAGAATAGCAGAACAACTAACTCGTTTCAGCATGTCTGGCAAAGGCGCCCCACAGAACGGGAGCAGCAATCTCAGCTTTAGGAGTGCAGCGTCGGTAGCACGGGCAAAGATGACCAGGACAAGAAAACACCACAAACCATGGCTGCCTCGCTTTCTAAAGCGCTGCCATGAGACAAGTGTAGATCATGTCATCCAAAATATGACCTGCCGAGTTGAGTGACTACAAGTGCTGTAGTAGAAGTGTCTTTGCTTTTTGCAACTACTACAGACCTTTGGTCCAGTGGATCTGTTCAGCCGTACACGAGTTTAACTGTGTATTATTTCGACATGAACGGGGCTCTCAGCAGCTGCTGTTTAACAAACCATCTACTTCCCAGAAGATCAATACAAGTTGACTGTTTGATAAATTGCATATTTCAGAAACTTAAGCTTTTTTTTCTTGCATTTGTACTGAATATATAGGTGTACATTTTTATTTTACTGCTAAAAAAATCAGTACAATTATTGTTGGTTGAACTTTGCACAATATATTTTGAATGAATTAAACCCATTTTAAAAAATATATGCATGTAGTTTTTAATACTTAAATTAAAATCCATTAAAAATGTAATCGTCCAAGATGATGATTTTATTTTTCGGCCACATCGCCCAGCTCTAATTCTATATATATATATATATATATATATATATATATATATATATATAGATATATATATATATATATATATATATATATAGATATATATATATAGATATAGATATAGATATATATATATATATATATATATATATATATAGATATATATATATATATATAGATAGATAGATAGATTTTTTTTTTTTTTTTGCATCTGGTCCACATATTAAACCTTGCATTAGTCAGATATACGTGTATTTAAATTCAGTTCCTGCACCGTAAAGGGGAGGGACTTTCAGTACTAATTCTTCAAGCTCATTGGGTAACCTCCTCCCATGTTGAGCTTTTAGCCAATCACAGCAGCAGCAGCAGCTGCTGAGACATATCGGATTCTTGATTTGTTTTACGGTGTTAACTGATAATCAAATTATTAGCAAATCCTGTAGAGAGTAAAACACAAACATCTTTACCATCCATAAAGGCATAAATTGTGTCCTTTTGTTTATTTTTCTAAGAAGGGAATAATGAGGGGCTATTCCAGCTAAAACCGGCGCAGACATATTTGTGTTGCTTCAGCTTTCAGCCTCTGGTTGACATGATTTCATTATATGCATCACTGCATTTCAAATAGTTCAAAGGGAAAAAGTGGCTTCACCGTTATTCTATTGTCATCCTGTATGATATTTTAATGCTTTAGACTTAAGGTGGATCACAGTGATGCACAGTTGCTTCACCATGGACTGAGTCATCTAATAGGAGGAGTTTTAGCTGCATGAATCTTTTTCATGAGAATAACAAAAGGTTTGTCACAGGAATGTAGTGTGGATTAGTTTTTTCTGTAGGCCTCAGAGTGAAGTAGAAATAAACAGGGGAGAGAAACGACTGAACTTGTGTTTTGTGACTGAAAACATTTCTGTTGCAGAATGTGATGAAAAAACTGTCATCTATGTTAACTTAACCCTGTTTTTCTGAAGTTATTACCCATATTGTGACTTAAAATATATGAGGAGGAGTTGGAGAGGCGCTGGTTACGCTAGCAGCCTGTTGCATCGCTCCGCGCACTCTTTCACTTTTTCTTACTTTTTTTTTGCACTACAACCTGTAGTTTTTGTAGATATATTTAAGTTGTATTGTTTATTAAGGCTAGGGCTACTAGAACGCTGCACTTTTCTCCTCTTTTTGGGACTATTTCGTCACTTACTGGACTTTGGAGATGTGCCTGGGACCCGCACCCCCCACGTCGCCGCCATGCTCCATTGTTTACAACAGGGATCAGCTGCTCGCGCTGAGGAACACCGAGCAGGGGAATAAACATCAAATCCCGGCTGAAATCCTAAAGAAAACGCGCCGTGGCTGTCGCGTAGGACGAAAACTCCATGAGAAGAGGAATAGCGCCAGGCTAGTACTTCCGTCCGTGATCACCGGCAACACCAGATCCCTCGCTAACAAAGCAGACGAGCTCGCTGCGTTAGCGAGGTTCCAGAGGGAGTACAGGGATGCCAGTCTCATGGTCTTCAGCGAGACATGGCTTATGGAGCAGATTCCGGACAGCACGGTCGCTGTTGAGGGATTTAGCCTGATCCGCGCGGACAGAACGGCGGAGAGCGGAAAGAAGAAAGGGGGAGGACTGGCAGTGTTTGTGAACGAGAGATGGTGTAAATCAGAACACTGCACCGTCAAGGAGCGGATCTGTAACAGAGACATCGAACTGCTGGCGGTCAGTATGAGGCCTTACTACCTACCATGTGAGTTTAGCCACGTTGTTGCCATAGCCACGTATATTGCACCGTCTGCTAACACCAGTTCCGCCTGTGAGATCCTGAGCTCCACACTCTCTAAGCTCCAAACACTGCACCCCCAGGCTCTGTTTCTCACAACTGGAGACTTCAACAGCGCAAAACCTTCGTCTGTGCTCCCAACACATACGCAGTATGTCACCTGCCCCACAAGAGACAATAAAACCCTGGATTTATTTTTTGCTAACGTTAAGGAGGCCTACACTGCATCTGCTCTTCCACCTTTGGGCAGATCAGACCATAACATCATACACCTAAGGCCAGTCTATGTCCCGCTGGTGCACAGGCAGCCTGCGGAGCCCCGTGTGGTGAGGAGGTGGACTGCAGAGAGCGAGGAGGCCCTCAGAGACTGCTTCAGCACTACTATGTGGAGTGAACTCTGTGACCCCCACGGACAGGACATCAACTCCATGACAGAGTGCATCACTACATCAACTTCTGCTACGAAAACATTGTACATGCAACATGCAATGAAAACTGTGTCTGGCTTCAACCCCCCCAGGACACAGACAGAGGGCAATATACACAGAGCCAACGACCTCAACTCACACTTCCTGAGATTTGAGGTGACACCAACACATCCCCCCACCACTCCCCCTGCTCAGCAGCCTGTGCCTGAGCCCACTACCCCCACCTCTCACCTACGTCCTCCCCACACTTCATCCAGGGAATCATCCTCCACCATCTCTCTCACAACAGACCAGGTTAGAGAGCAACTCAGGCGCCTTAGACAGATGAAGGCAGCAGGACCAGACATCAGCCCACGCCTCCTCAAGTCCTGTGCAGATGAGCTGTGTGGAGTCATACATCGAGTCTTCAATCTGAGTCTGGAGCAAAGTGTAGTCCCTGCGCTGTGGAAGACCTCATGTGTGGTTCCTGTGCCAAAAACACCGAACGCCAGTGACCTCAACAGCTTCAGACCAGTGGCCCTCACGTCTCATCTGATGAAGACCCTGGAGCGGCTCGTCCTCAGCCAGCTCCGCACCACAGTAAGCTCTGCTATGGACCCCATGCAGTTTGCTTACCGACCGGGTATTGGTGTGGAGGACGCCATCATCTCCATCCTGCATCGCTCTCTGTCCCACCTGGAGAGGCCCGGCAGCGCTGTGAGGATTCTCTTCTTTGACTTCTCCAGCGCCTTCAACACCATCCAGCCGAGGCTCCTGAGAGACAAGCTGGAGACTGCAGGAGTGGACTGTGACCTGGCCGACTGGATCCTGGACTATCTCACAAACCGGCCCCAGTTTGTGAGGACGAGAGACTGTGTGTCTGACATCAGGACCTGTAGTGTGGGGGCCCCCCACGGAACGGTCTTAGCACCCTTCCTTTTCACCCTCTACACCGCAGACTTCAGACACAACACGGACAGCTGCGTCCTGCAGAAGTTCTCCGACGACTCCGCCCTCATTGGCCTCATCACAGATGATGACGACAAGGAGTACAGAGGACTTATTCAGGACTTTGTGGACTGGTGTCAGCTGAACCACCTCCTCATAAACGCAGGAAAGACCAAGGAGATGGTGGTGGACTTCAGACGCCGTCTCACCGTCCCTCCCCCAGTGAACATCCAGGGAAAGGACATTGAGAGGGTGGACACTTACAAGTACCTGGGTGTTCATCTCAACAACAAACTGGACTGGACTCACAACACGGAGGCTCTGTACAGGAAGGGCCAGAACCGGCTCTACCTCTTGAGGAAGCTCAGGTCTTTTGGGGTGAGAGGGCCACTCCTGAAGACCTTCTACGACTCTGTGCTGGCATCAGCCATCCTGTTCAGTGTGGCCTGCTGGAGCAACAGCATTACGGAGAGGGACAGAAAAAAACTAGACAAGATCATCAAGAGGTCCAGCTCAGTCCTGGGCTGTCCTCTGGACTCTGTACAGCAGGTGGGGGACAGGAGGGCCCTGTCCAAACTCATGTCTATGCTGGACCATGAGGACCACCCCCTGAAGGACACTCTCTCTGCTCTGGAGAGCAGCTTCAGTGTAAGCTGTGTGGTGAAAGTCACTAATGATATTCTCATGGCCTCAGATAATGGACTTGTATCTGTGCTCGTCCTGTTGGATCTTAGTGCTGCATTTGATACAGTTGACCATAATATTCTTTTAGAAAGACTTGAATATTTTGTTGGAATTAAAGGAACAGCACTAGACTGGTTTAAATCTTATCTATCTGATCGAATTCAGTTTGTTCATGTTAATGATAGATCTTCAACACGCTCAAAGGTTACCTGTGGAGTACCACAGGGATCAGTGCTAGGACCAATTCTCTTTACTTTATACATGCTCCCAATTGGTAGAGTTATTAGACAGCATGGGATTAATTTCCACTGTTACGCTGATGATACCCAGCTATATCTGTCTATAAATCCAGATGAAGCTAACCCATTACATAGATTACAGGCATGTCTTGAAGACATAAAAACCTGGATGACTCTTAACTTTCTGCTCCTGAATGCAGACAAAACAGAAGTTATAGTCTTTGGACCAGAGTCTCTGAAAAAGAAACTGATTAGCCAGTCACTTCATTTGGATGGGATTAAACCGATTTCAGATAATAAAGTAAAAAATCTTGGTGTTATTTTTGATCAGGACCTGTCATTTAAATCCCACATCAAAGAGGTTTCTAGAATTTCCTTCTTTCATCTGAGGAACATTACAAAAATTAGAAATATCCTGTCCAGGGGTGATGCTGAGAAACTAGTCCATGCATTTGTTACTTCAAGGCTGGACTATTGTAATTCTTTACTATCAGGAAGTCCACAAACTGTAGTTAAAAGCCTTCAGCTGATCCAAAATGCTGCAGCCAGAGTTCTAATGAAAATTAAAAAGAGAGATCATATCTCTCCTATCCTGGCTTCTCTTCATTGGCTTCCTGTTAAATCCAGAATAGAATTTAAAATCCTCCTTCTCACATATAAAGCCTTAAATGGCCAAGCTCCATCTTATATCAGAGATCTGATTGTTCCTTATGTTCCTAACAGAGCACTTCGCTCTCAATCTGCAGGTTTACTAGTGGTTCCTAGAATTTCTAAAAGTAGAATGGGAGGCAGATCTTTTAGTTATCAGGCTCCTCTCCTGTGGAACCAACTACCAGTTTTAGTCCGTGAGGCAGACACCCTGTCTACTTTTAAGGCTAGGCTTAAAACTTTCCTTTTTGATAAAGCTTATAGTTAGGGTGGCTCAGGTTATCCTGAGCTATCTCTATAGTTATGCTGCTATAGGCTTAGACTTTTGGAGGACATAGGGACCCCCATTTCATCATTCTGCTTCATTCTCTCTCTGTTCTCCTATTCTGCAGAATCTGTTAGTTCAATCTCTAACCTTCTGCTCTCTCTGCTTTTCCTCAGAGTAGCTTTGCCTCGTCTGTTCCTGTTTGGCTGTGACGTCATCCTGGAAAGAAACATCAGCTGTGCTGCTTCCATCAACACCCTTGTTTATAGATGTTGGAGATCGGCCGGTTTTCCAGTGTGGTCCTGTTTCTCTGACCGTGACTGAGTGGATGTGCTCTCTTCGTCCTCTGGCATGGGAGCTGCCTTGGAGCTCGTCTGCCTGGCTGTGTGTTTCCTGGACGGGGCCGCCTTTTACAGCTGCTTCTTGTATCTCTGCTTCTGTCTCCTTGAACCCCAGTCGGCCTCGGCAGATGGCCGCTCACACTGAGCCTGGTTCTGCTGGAGGTTTCTTCCTGTTAAAAGGGAGTTTTTCCTCTCCACTGTCGCTACAAGCATGCTTAGTGTGGGGGATTGTATTTGAGTCAATGAGTCAATGCAATCAACTGGTTTTCATTAGATAGAAAACTTTGTATCAATTTGACTGTATGATCTGGTTGAACTGTAAAGTGCCTTGAGATGACATGTGTTGTGAATTTGGCGCTATATAAATAAACTGAATTGAATTGAATTGAATTAAGACTGATACACCCTCGCTGTATAAAGGAGAGATTCCGCAGATCCTTTCTTCCCGCGGCTGTGAGACTGTACAACCAACAATGCTAGCTCCGTATCAACCATATGTCCACCGTCACTTTACCTGTTATTATTGCATATCTATTGTATACTTCACTCATACCTATTTAAATCTGCAATAATTTAATACAATCAATCATTTGCATAGAACTTTACTGTTGTCACTTTATACCAGTGCTGCCTTGTCTGTCTGTATATACTTAATGTATATATATATATATATATAATTTTTTTTTTTTTTTTTTTATGCTCTGTATTCTTCTTCTTCTTTTTTCCTACTGTACTGTGATGCAACGCTGCAATTTCCCCACTGTGGGAGAAATAAAGGATTATCTTATCTTGTCTTATCTTAAAAAGAGGTGCATTATGTCTGTTTACAATCTAGTTCTGAGAAGGTTTGCAGTCTAGCTCTGCACTGCGGTCAGTGAAGGCAGAATGCTTAAAAAATAGAGGTTGACAGAACTTAAATTTTCTAGGCAACGTGATGCATTTGGTTTTTTGATTTTTTTCCCCCCCCCTTTTTTGGGGTTTTT
>NW_024038864.1:0-7336 GCF_016077235.1 Cyprinodon tularosa | reverse complement strand
ATAGGCGACTGCCCAGACGTAACGGAGTGCTTTGCTCACTGTGCCATGCAGATGGCCGGAGGTCTTGCAACATTGTCAAAAGATCACCCAATATGCCCTAGAGCGCTGACCACCTCAGTGAACGATGTAATGAGTATGTTCTCCCTCCCACCAGTAGTACAAAAACCGGCTAACCTGATTTTTCCATTCTGTATAGCCCGAGGGGAAGAATTGGAAGAAGTGACTAAAAGGACCTCTAGCCAAATGTGGACAGCAGATAGACTGGTGATATGTAGTAATAGAACATGGTTCCCACCGACTGAGGATGCAAACTCCACCCACCACATTAAGTTTTGTAAAACTAGTTTAAAAGCTACCATACGTTGTGAACAAGTAATACCAGATGGGGGTCATGTCATCTATGAGTTCCAACCTTCAAGCGTATCTCAATATCGAATACTGAGCATGGCAAAGGGATCTGACATTTTTTGGATGTGTCACAATGAAACACAGATGTTAGCCACACTGCCACCTTTTAGGGAAGGCATCTGTACTCCAGTAATGCTGACAGGACAACTAAAGTTAATAGTAACTAACCCAGAAGGTATTAAAGAAACATCTAACGAAATAACCAACCACGCTAAAAGAAGTACTCCCGTCAAACATGAGTGGAAAACATCAGATGAGGTATATATTACCTGGGATCAGATCCAATATGGAGTACCTGAAGAACAGGTTGCCATAGGGAGTGATTCGATAGAAAGCGGAAGAGCTAGAACCCGGAGTGTGACACACATATATACATATATATATATATATATATATATATATATTTTTTTTTTTTATATTAGGGCTAGGCGATATAGAAAAAAAGCTTATCGATAAAAAAAAATGCATATTGATCGATATCGATAATTATTGAAAAGATTTGAAACCATATTTTATTTGCAGCTCTGCCTGGACTTTTTATGCTATTGCTAAATTATTTAATTTTAGTAAAGAACACAAACACAGACTTCCAATTAAATATTTATTTAACCAACTTTTTTAACCATAACAATTGTTTTAAAGAAAAATAACTTAAGAGACCTGAGTTATGTTATTAAATACTGACAAAGAATAAACTAAAGTGACCAGAAAAGTGACCAAAATAAATATAACAAATAAATAAATAGAATACCCTATATGGGTGGGAATAGTACACCATCAGCTTGTGGTAATTAAAATATCGTAAGACTAGGCTACCATGTAAACTCCACTCAACAAGAACAAAAACCCAAAAAAAAATCAACTCACCCTTTAGCCTAGCATTTCTATGGGGTATTTTTTCTCACCCTATTCTTCTAGAGGTGCTGCTGGCACCTCGTTATGGTTCAGCTTAGTTTCCTGCTTTAACCTGAGTTATTACTTTGAAGTTGCTGGCCCCTCTGCATTTTTCTCTCAATTGTTAGAACTACGTGGGAAACTGCCCAGAACTGAATATATATATATACAGTGTTGGGAAAGTTCTCTTTCTACGTGAACTAGTTCAAAGTTCAGTTCACACATTTTAAAATGAACTAGTTCAGTTCATAGTTCATAATTAAAAAAAATGAACTAGTTCAGTTCTTTTTTTTTTTTTTCATATATTGCTCAATTACACCATAGCCTACTGTAGAACCACAGACGGCAATTATTTTATCAGTTGTAACTCTGAAACTGTGCGTCAGATTTAATCTTCATATCCAGTTTTGAATCCTTATCCAACCAGGGTTTACATTAGCATTGAGGGGACAGCATTTCCCCATTGTTGCTTTAACGCTTTGTTGCTGTCCAATCACTTCACAATTGTAGCAGCTGCAGCTTTCACTCCTACAGTACATTCTCAAAAACATCAGGAAAAATGTGCTGCTTGAATGGTCTTTTTTTATGAGGAATTATTAAAAGAAAAACAGGAAAGTGGTCTTTAAGGTGCAAATGTTTTTTTAATATCTTTAAAAAGGAATACTGGAATCCTGGAAAATTATACCAGGCAGGTTTAACAAACAAGTTACAAAAATAGTAAAACCCTCAAGAACATTTAACTAACAAAAACTGAGGGACCAGGCTGAGATAGGAATTAAAGGTTGAACTTGAAAGTGCAATATTCAAAGTGCAAAACATTTAAACATTATCAAGCCACTTTTCAATTTTTTGGCCATTGAATAAGTAAAATAAAAAAAAATAACTTAAAAGACTCAGAGTCTGGTTCCAAGGCCATGGACTGTGCTTCTACTTTCTGTCCAGTGAGTGAAAATAACTTATAACTTAACTGACTCATTCACTTAACTGAATGATTATCTGTCACTGGTTTCAGTCCACATAAATAACTAAAATAATACTAATAAATGAAAAGTACGCAGGGCCAAGGACAGTGTTATTTTCTGTCCAGCCCAAAAATCCCTTATCTGAATGAAGATCCTCGGTCACAGTGGTCTCTCCCTGGTAGATCTGCTGTTTTTTCTTCCTGTAAACAAGATATGCCCTGTTATTTTCATGCAGTTCACCTCTGCACATCAATATAGTCATCTCCATTGGCAATACATTGTACTTCTACAGCCCAATAAACAGATCACAATAATATTTAATATACCTTCAAATCTTTTTGTTGGCATTCAAGATCAGCTGCTTCTCAAAGTTGGCATCTCCCAGGCGGTTTCTCCTCGGTCTGAATGAGATAACAAGAAATTTGAACATCATGATTATTATGGCAAAAATGGTAACACTTAATCTGTATTAAAGCAATTGTGAACTAACACAATCACTGACATAATTTGACCTAATTTGTATAGCCTATTAAAAACCTGAATTAGAATAATATCACCAAGAACTATTATTGAGGCTGGGTATTTACTGTGCTTATTACCAAAGAATACTAATTATGTAATATAATCACACTTTATTCTTACCTGAATATTAGACCACCGATGCTAAAGAGCCTCTCTACTGGAGCGCTTGAGGGCAGGGCAGTGTTGTGTTTTATGAACAGCCTTCTGAGCTTTGGAAACTGCATGAATTCATCAAACCCATCTGTGGTTGGACCATCCAAATAGGTGTCCACTTCAGATTTTTTTAAAGCCTCAGGATTTTTGTTAAATCTGAAGAATGATGCTGCAGGATCTTTCTTGTCACTTTTACCACTGGACTGGGCTTGACCTGAGTCTCTTGCAGCTGAGTCATCAGAGTTGAGGGTTTGAAATTCTCTTTTCAGCATCAATCTGTACTGCTTACTTTTTCCCTCATCGTGGACCCAGTCTAGCTTGAATCTTGGCACCAGCATAGCAGAGAGTATGTGGTCCCTCTTCTCCAGAAGACCTGCCAGCCTTGTGCTCAGTGACTCCAAGATACTCTTTATGAGGGGTCGGCATGTAATGAGACCATCTGCTGCAGTGGGCTTTTTGCTCTCATCCAACAGGTCATTCATATCACATTGCAGCTGCACAGTGGTTGGAGCCAGGTAGCCAAGAAAGATGTTTTTCTCTGCTTGGAGGATGTTAAGTGCAAGTGCTAATGGCCTCATCACATCCACAAACTTGTGTATGAAGTTGACTTCCTGTGGAGAGAATCGGCGAAAGCCAAACTCATCACTCACAGTGTGCAAAATTAGCTCATCATGTAGGGTAGTGGCATCATTTTCAGGGGTTACCTCAGCCACATTCATTTCTACCTTGGAAGTTAGTTTTGCTATGCGAGATAGTCGCTCCATGGCAAGAAATACTGAATTCCATCTTGTGTCATTTGGCACAACAAAGCCAATCCCAAGCTTTTCCTCCACAACATCAGAAGCCTTTGTACTACGCTTAACCAGGTTCCACAGAGCAGATGCTTTTGCAAAAACAGCCCTCGACATTGTTTTGTAGCGTTTTTCAGTTACTTTTTCCGAATCTTTGGCCACTAGATTCAAGGTGTGGGCCATGCACCTTCTGTGTGGGGGGAGAGAGGGATGATGCAGATCTGAGAGAGGCTCAGGCTCCATCTGCTCATCCTCATCTGAGCTCTCATTGGCAGCAGAAAAGGCTGATACTGGTTCACTGTCATCTTCACTTTCAGTTTCAACTGTCTCTGGCGCTTTAGCATCAATAACAACATCCATCCCAAAACAGTTGAACGCTTTGACAAAATTTGTCTGTTACTGTACACACAACCTTGTTGTGGATTTTGAATTCTTTATTAACATCTGACAATAATCTTGCCAACACGTCATGTGTATGTGCTCCTTTAATCCGACGAAATGCCATTGCTGCAGAGTGTCTCTTAGACACGTCAGTTTTGTTTAGCCAGTGGATAGTGATTCCCATAAATGCCTTGTTCACAGCTGACCAGCAATCTGCTGTTGTGCACACAGCATCGATCTCAGACAGTTCACTTTTAAGTTCAGATATTTTTTCTGTAAATTTTTTATTTAACAGTGTTTGTACTTGTTTTCTTGATGGCACCTGTCTGGATGGCTGCAACCCCTTAATTAAGTTTATAAACGCTGGGCTTTCCACTTTGCTCAAAGGCTGCAGGTCTCCAACAATAAACTGCACCACCAGGTTGTTCACCTGCGGCTGGGAGATGACAACGGAGCCGCCAGTGTACGCAGTTATTGGTATTTTGCTCGAGGATCTGTCCTGACTGTCTTTTGTTTTTTTAGCTGCTTGCACATACCTTGAGAGGCTAGCCGGGTGCTTTAGTTCTATATGCCGTTTCAGATTTGCTTTGGATGTTACCGAAGTACGGATTTTTCTACTGAAAGCCGGCGGGCAAAGTTTGCAGAGAAATGTTAGATTGTTTCCATCGTCCTCAGCGACCAGCTGATCATAAAATTGTTTTAAACTATCATACTGCTGCTTTGTCGCATCCACGGTCGCCTGAGCCTCCATGCTGCTGTGGCTTGTACGCTGCATTTTGTTTTGATGACGCACGCGGCTGTAGGCTACGACGCTGGTAGCTGGTGTTGCCAGATTGGGTGTTTTCCCCGCTACATATTAAGGCCTGTTTACGATGTGATTTAGCCGGGATTTCGCCTGGGGGACTCTATAGAAATCTGGCAACCTATATAACGGAGTTGAACTGAGAGAGCGTGCCGTTCACAGACACCAGAATGAACGCGTTCACAATAACGTTCACCAGGCAATAATACAGTACGTTCAGTTCACGTTCGCCCAAAATATGAACGAGTTCATGAACTTTCGTTCAATGAACGCGTTCAGGCACAACACTGTATATATATATATATATATATATATATATATATATATATATATAAATATTTTCCCAAATGTGGTTCCCTACACATTTTACAGTTGACTGTGGTTTGTTTTTTTTGACTTGCCATGACCGAAATACTGCCAAACTGGCGAACTACAAAAACCCTTCTTTGGAACAATTTCCTCCACCTCTCCTTGCTGCAACATCTTCATGTGCTCTGTGTTGTGGTTTGAGAGGGCGCCGCATTGTGATGGCGTGCCTGGGTCAGTCACCTCCTCTACATGGATGACATCAAACTGTATGCCAGGAGTGAGCGAGACATCCACTCACTGATCCACACTACCAGGATCTACAGCAACGACATTGGAATGACATTCGGACTGGACAAGTGCGGTCGCATTGTCTCAAAGAGAGGGAAGATGATCTGAACCAAGGGGGTTGAACTAAAAGAAGGCCACATTACAGATGTTCAGGACAGCTACAAATACCTTGGGGTGCCACAGGCTAACGGCAACCATGAGGAGATAGCAAGAAAGACTGCCACAGCTAAATACCTACAAAGAGTAAGGCAGTTCCTGAAAAGTCAGCTGAATGGGAAAAACAAGATCCAAGCCATCAACACATATGCCCTGCCAGTCATCAGATACCCTGCTGGTATAATAAACTGGCCAAAGGAGGAGATAGATGCTACTGACATCAAGACGAGAAAGCTCCTCACAATGCATGGAGGATTTCACTCAAAATCCAGCACCCTGAGACTGTATACCAAGCGTAGCGAGGGAGGCCGAGGGCTAGTGGGTGTCAAGACCACTGTCCAGGATGAAACAACTAAGATCCAGGAGTACATCTGTAAAATGGCCACCAAAGACAAATGGCTTGGTGAATACCTCAGGCAGGAGAAAACCAAAAGTGAGGACAAGAAAGTTGAAGGAGAACCATCATGGAGGGACAAGCCGCTGCACGGCGTGTACCACAGACAAAAAAATCTAAAAATCCTACCAGTGGCTGGAAAAGGCTGGACTAAAGGACAGCACAGAGGCACTAATCATGGCAGCACAAGAACAGGCACTCAATACAAGATCAATAGAGGCCGGGGTCTACCACACCAGACAGGACCCCCGGTACAGACTGTGCAAAGATGCCTCTGAAACAATCCAGCACATAACAGCAGGGTGTAAAATGCAGGCAGGAAGTGCATACATGGAACACCACAACCAGGTAGCTGTCATAGTATACAGGAACATCTGCAATGAGTATGGGCTGGAAGTCCCAATGTCAAAATGGAAGACACCTCCTAAGGTGGTTGAGAATGACCGAGCCAAGATCCTATGGGACTTCAAGATCCAGACTGACAAACAGGTGATGGCTAACCAACCAGATATCGTGTTGATCGACAAACAGCAGAAGAAGGTGTAGTAGCAGTTTTATTGTCTTATATCAGAAATCAGAATCAGAATATCATGGCCCTATACTTACTTAGCAACAAAACAGTACATCTTGAAGTTCAAGTATGAGTCTTAGCAATAATAAAGTCTCTAATGCTGGCTGGCTTGCCAAACAAGGAAGCAGTTGTACTGCGTTATGCAGTCCTGTTTCTGACCTTATGCCCACTTAGCAACACAGAGATTGCAACATGAAAACAGGATGTTTACAAGCTGGAAGTCACAAGTCTTTGCAAAACAGGGTCTTTAAGGCCCACGCGCATGCAATCGGGTCACAGGACAAGAACTTCCAGAAGGTTCTTCAGAGCGTCCAGTCGTGCGCGTGCATCCACACAGTGCGTTGTGGAGCCTATAAAAGGCCACCCACAATGGATTGAAGGTGGGGGAAAACTACAGATGTGAGGACATAGCGCTGAATGTATGAAGTGTTTAAGACAGCTGTATGAATTCGGTTTTGTAAATAAATGTTTCCCCCCTCCGGAGACAATCGAGTGAATCGTCAGCCTTCTTTCTGTCATAAGAGAATTCTACCAATGAGCTTCCACAATTGGTGCATTTTGGCCGCATTGAATTGAATCAGGACCTCCCGGGTGAAAACAAGGAAAAACTAAGCAAAAGGAGAGGTAAGTTAAATTTACCCTCCTATTTATTAATTAGTATAGGCAGAAAGCTCTTACTGGCCACTGAATTAATTTAAACGATTC
>NW_024038863.1:0-8264 GCF_016077235.1 Cyprinodon tularosa | reverse complement strand
GATGGGATTCTAACCCACATGTGCAGAGCACAATGCATTTGCAGTCAATCGCCTTAAAATATCGGCCACCTCGTCATTGTTCTCGGTATGGGGACCTCAAAGAGAGACCCTAGAACGACTAAGGATGACTGAAGTCCTGACTTTCACTTTTTATGACTAAAAGTCGATTTCGGAGGTCTCTTTCTTGAGGATTGTATGGGGGAATTAGCTCAAATGGTAGAGCGCTCGCTTAGCGTGCGAGAGGAAGCGGGATCGATGCCTGCATTCTCCATTCAACATCTATTTAGGTGACACCACACATTGTGTTTCACATGCAAAGTCAGTACTCAGTGGTTCTTTGAGCTCAAAGTGAAACAAATGGCAAATCAAGACATTATTTCTAAATGATCAGGTTTCGATAATGGTACATTAGCTCACACCTGTTTCATACAAAATGTCTATGTTCGGCTGCATGTCTTTCACTCCATGCAAAACTTGTTTTTCATGATTTTCTCGATAGGAAGGCTTTCCTAGTGACAGAAAGAGGTATAAATGCCTGCATTCTTTCCCTGTTCACCATCTTAATAATTGAAATTAGCCATACAATGTGTTTTATTAACTTTAATTACATCAACAACATTTAGTGGCTTCTTCTTACGAACAATGCATTAAGTCTTCTGTAGCTCACAATGCAAGATACATTAAGTGGTACTCCATTCCTAAAGCAAGAACAGATCCAACCTAGGTAATTAAATCCAAATAACAGTACAAGCAGGAACCCTCCCCTTAGCCTTTGAATATCAATCAACAAAGAGAAACCCGCTTGGGTTGAGCAAATGACGTGGTAGGACGTGTCTGGCTGAGCTCCTGCAACAGCTAGAATTAATTGCTATTTTAGGCACATTTCTGAAAGTTTCTTATCGTTTTTTCGACGTGATTCTTTCCCCGTTACTATAAGTCCTCTCAAATTTTGGCTTTTTTTTTTTTTTCTCGTTTAATATGCCTCCTAAACTCAAATTGGCTGCACAACAACAGAGGCCGGCTGCTCATGCTACATCCCCGCCTCGTGGTGATTCTCCTTCCAGCCCGGACGATTTCACTGGAGGCACCCCTTCCTCGGCCTTTAAGACCGAGCTACTATCGGCACTCCGGGTTGAAATGGCACTTATTTTCAAAACCGAACTCCAAGCAGCTCTTACTGAAAATTTGTCGAGTATAAAGGCTGAGCTTCTGGCTGTGAAGTCGGAATTAACTAGCAATATTACAACCATTCAACTGGACGTGCGTAACTTGAAAGACACCGTGGGCGAATTGGAGACATCATGCTCTACATGCACCGACGACATCACTACGCTACAGGCTAAGGTGGAGCAGCTGTCTGCAGACGTGAAAAGGCTGGACAATAAATGTGATGACCTGGAAGCAAGATCCCGTCGCAACAACTTGCGGCTGATAGGAATTCCAGAGGATTTCTCCATCTCATCTACAGCAGTTTCAAATTTGCTTAAAGAGGCTTTTAAGTTGGACAAGGAGCCCGTGGTGGACCGTGCCCATCGCACTCCCCAACCGAGACCGAAACCTGAAGAGCGACCTCGTCCTATTGTTGTTCGGTTGCACTATCATTCGGATTGTCTGGACATACTGGGTCGGGCTAGGTCCCAGCAGCGGATCATGTTTGGAGACACACGCTTCTCCGTTTTCCCTGACCACACACCGAAGACGGCCCGGGCCCGCGCTGCCTTCAATGATGTCCGCCGTCAGCTTCGAATGATCCCGGGGATCCGCTTCGGACTGTTATATCCAGCTCGACTCCGGGTTACACATAATGGTACAGGGAAAGTATTTAATTCACCAGAAGAAGCCGGCGCTTTCATCAGCTTGCTCAAGTCACGTGAGAACATTGCAAAAGCACAGAACTCTGAATAACCTGCTATCTTTATCGACTGTTATTACTCTCTTTACCTTAATGGGGTTAGGCCTTCTTTTTGTCATCAACATTTATTGGTTCGTTATTTTCTGGACTCAACCAGATGTGTCAAAGTGTTAAATGTTGCTAAGTTTGCGGGAGCTCAAGCTCAAACTGCAGCTTATTTGTCACTACGTTGCTAAAAACCGTAAGCATCCATATTAGGGATTCGACTCCTTGTGGAGTCTGCACTGGGTTCTCCATCGTTTGGGGATGGGGTCGTTGTAAGTGCAGCGGGGAGGGGGGTGGTGGACGGGTGGTTGTTCACTTTGTTAGGTTTGTTGTTTTTTCCCTTGGTTTTTTTTTTTTTTTTTTTTTTTTTTTTTTTTTTCGTTCTTCCCTTCTGGTGGTGTGGGGCGGTGCTCCCCATTCATTTTTTTTTTTTTTGTTACTTCTTTCACGATAGACCCAAAACATGTCTACTAATGACAATACTGTGAATATCCCACAAATGGGCTCTTCTGTGAGATTTTTGAGCTGGAATATTAAAGGTATGGGCAGCCCAATTAAGAGATCAAGGATTTTTGCACACTTGAAACGTCTTAAACCTGACCTAGTGTTTTTACAGGAAACCCATATGCGCACTAAAGATCAGTTCAGGCTAAAATGTCCCTGGGTCTCTGATGTATTTCATTCAAATTTCAACTCTAAAGCCAGGGGAGTTGCCATCTTAGTTGGTAAATCAATTCAGTTTTCAGTTTCTAAAATTATATCAGATAAAAATGGCAGATACTTAATTGTCGCTGGTACCTTATTTCATGTCCCAATTCTTTTAGTGAACATTTATGCCCCTAACTTTGATGATCCAAATTTTATGAATAAGCTATTTCAATGTCTTCCCTCTTTAGATAATAATCTCCTTATAGTAGGGGGAGATATGAATTGCGTCATCGATCCCAAGTTGGATCGCTCTAACCCGCGCAGCTTGGTCCCCTCATTAATGTCTAGATCACTTTCTGACTTCATGTCAAAAAATGGTTGCATTGATCCCTGGAGATTTTACAATCCCCAAGACAAGAAATTTTCTTTCTTTTCCCACTTGCATCAATCTTTCTCTCGTATAGACTACTTTTTTCTTGACACTAAACTAATTCCAAATGTTCTATCTGTTGATTATCACCCCATTGTCATTTCTGATCATGCCCCTCTTTCATTAGATCTTAAGTTTACTTGTCAACATCGCTATATCACACCTTGGAGATTTAATCCTCTACTGCTTTTAGATTAAAAGTTTAACACATTTATCGCAGCCCAAATTGATGATTATGTTACAATAAATCAGAATGACAGCGATCCAATTTCATATTCTTTACTTTGGGAATCACTAAAAGCATTCTTACGAGGACAAATTATCTCATACTCCGCCCATTTGAATAAGACGCGCAAGGCAAAATTGTTAGAACTTAGTGCTAATATTACTATTCTGGATCAGAAAATTGCTGTTTCTCCTTCACCAACTTTACTTAAACAGCGGGTAGATTTACAGACCGAATTTGATCTTATCACCACCAATGATGCAGAGCGACTTCTCCTACGGTCTCACTCTACTTATTATGAACATGGTGATAAGTCTAGCCGACTTCTCGCTCATCAGCTTCGTCGTCGAGCAGCTTTGCATATGATCCCCCAGATAATGGACTCGTCAGGTACTTTGCATCAGGATCCCACTACTATTAATTCGGTTTTTGAGGCATATTACTCATTGTTATTTGAATCTGAATCCCCAACTGATTCAACTGAAATGACTCAGTTTCTTGACAGTCTCGAATTTCCTGAGATAAACCCAAATGTTGCCAAGGAACTCGATTCGCCTTTAACCTTGGAGGAGATTGTGGCTGCCATGAAAAGCATGCAAAGCAACAAAGCTCCCGGTCCAGATGGATTTCCTGTTGAATTTTTTAAAAAATTCCAGGACAAGTTGTTTCCATTATTGTATGCAGTATATAAGGAGTCATTACAGCAGGGCAGTCTCCCCAATACTTTAACTCAAGCCTCGATTACTCTCCTCTTGAAGAAAGATAAGGATCCAGACCTTTGCAGCTCATACAGACCTCTCTCCTTGATAAATGTTGATGCCAAGATTCTTGCTAAAGCTCTAGCGCGTCGTCTAGAAAGTGTAGTACCTACTATTGTTTCACATGAGCAAACAGGATTTGTTAAGGGGAGGCAATTATTTTTTAATATCCGTACTCTCTTGAATATTATTTACTCTAAGACCAACACTGAAATTCCTGAGGTCGTGATCTCTGTCGACGCTGAGAAAGCGTTTGACAGAGTTGAATGGGATTACTTATTTGCAGTTTTAAGAAAGTTTGGACTGGGCGATGCATTCGTTTCTTGGATACATCTCTTTTATATTTCTCCTCATGCTAGTGTCTCCTCTAATGGCATTCAATCCAGTTTTTTTAAACTTTTCCGCGGCACTAGACAGGGATGCCCGTTATCTCCCCTCTTGTTTGCACTGGCCATCGAGCCTTTGTCAATCTTTCTTAGGACCTCCAATAATTTTACTGGAATTTCCCGATTAGGCACAGAATTCAAACTATCGCTTTATGCTGATGATTTATTGCTTTATGTCTCAAATCCTTCTCTTTCCATACCGTCAATCCTGTCTGCTTTCCAGAGATTTGGATCTTTTTCTGGTTACAAAGTAAACATCGCTAAAAGCGAATGCTATCCTATTAATGATCCTGCTTTAAAGCTTTCACAATTGGACATTCCGTTCAAGCTGAGCTCTTCTGGTTTCAAGTATCTGGGCATTAATGTAACAAGATCATTAAGCTCTCTTTTCACTGCTAATTTTCTGCCTTTAATTTCTAAAATCAAATTGGACCTCCAAAGATGGAATAGTTTACCACTCTCACTTATAGGTAGAATCAATGCAATTAAAATGAATGTTTTACCAAAATTTCTTTTCTTGTTTAATTGTCTCCCACTTTTTCTCCCAAAGCATTTTTTTAGGACGCTTGACCAAGTTATTACTGGCTTTCTATGGCGTGGAAATCAACCTAGAATCCGCAAATCCACACTTTACAGATGCAGGTTTGGTGGCGGATTGTCGCTTCCAAATTTCCAGCTGTATTACTGGGCAGCCCACATCCATAAAATTTCATTTTGGTTTCGATCTGTGGACTTCCCATGGTGCAACTTGGAGGCACAATCGTGCTCCCCTTCCTCACTAGTTGCTTTTCTCACTTCCCCTATTACATCCAATCCATCTGGCTTTGTAAATAACCCAGTTGTTCGATCTGTTTTAAAAATTTGGTACCAGTTTAGGAAGCACTTCAAATTTCACTCTGCATCTACGCTTGCCCCTTTAATGAAGAATCATTTGTTTCAACCAGCACTCACTGATCCGACCTTTTCATTATGGAGTAATAAAGGGCTGACATGTTTTAGCAATTTTTACAAGGAAGGTATTTTTCGCAGTTTCACAGACCTTTCATCAGAATTTCAACTCCCCCCCTCTCATTTATTCCGGTACTTTCAGGTTAGGCATTGCGCTAAAGCTTTATTTCCCAGTTTTCCTTCCAGGCCGCTGAACTTGCACTGGGAGATGTTTCTGAGCTGGGATCCTCTTCAGAGTTCATATATATCTAAAGTCTACCATGAAATTTTATCTTTTGATTCTTCGCCCATTACCGGGGTCAAAGCGGCTTGGGAGATTGAACTGGGTCTAAATTTGGGTGAGGACTGGTGGAATAATGCTCTTAAGAAAATTCACACAAGTTCAATCTGTGCTAGACTTTCTCTCATACAATTTAAAGTTCTCTTTAGGGTTCATTTCTCTAAAACTCGTCTGTCTAAATTCTTTCCCTCTGTCTCTGACAATTGTGACAAATGTCATGCATCTTCCTGCAATTTAACTCATATGTTTTTTTCCTGTCCATCACTCCACAGTTATTGGCTAACCTACTTTGATACAATGTCAAAAATACTCTCAGTAGTTATCAAACCTTCTCCCCATGTTGCTATATTTGGGCTTCCTGATGACTACAAACAGTTCACTTCTAACCAGTTGGATATTCTAGCATTTACTTCCTTACTGGCAAGACGGCGTCTACTTTTTCATTGGAAGTTAACAGTTCCACCTTCTAGTGGCCAGTGGCTTAAAGACACCATGTCTTTTCTAAAATTGGAAAAGATAAGATACTCATTGAAAGGCAACCCTGCTAAATTCTATATCTTATGGGGCCCTATCATGAGATTCTTTCATTCTCTTCAGTCCCCCTTTCCTAGATTAGATTAGGTAATGCACCCTACCCCACACCCACCCTCCATTTTTTATTTATTTATTTTTTTATTTTTTTTTGTTTCTTTATTTTTTTTTATTTTATTTATTTATTAATCTTTTTTTTTTATATATACATTGTACTCTGTTCAGTTTTGTAAGGAAAAAAAAAAAAACCCACAGGAGCTAAATTGTATGCCTTTCATTACGTTACTATCCATATATATGTTTGTTCGATATGGCATACCATGTTGTTTACAGTTTAAATTTTGTCTGTAATGTCTCTCTTACTCCTAATAAAAAATATTAATACAAAAAAACAAAGAGAAACCCAACAAACTATGAACAGCGGCATGACAAATACTATATTTGGCATCACAATAAACTCAGTCCAGAGGAAAAACTGCAGAGGCAAAAGGTGATGAAACTCAATGCTGGAGCTCACAACCCACTGCACCTCCACCTTTGTCCACACAGAAGGCCTCCTGCTTAAAAGCCAGATGAGCCGTACAAAGAAGATGTCTTTTTCTAATAGCCAACCTATTTCTAACACTTGCAAGTGGGGTGTTCCAACCATAATCACAAGGCTTCGTTTAGCAAATCAGAAGGCGTCGACTGAAAAGGAATTGAGTGTGTGATGGTGAGCTTGTGTTTGGAATAATAAATGGAGAGTACTCTGGCTGTCAAAAATGAATGGCTATTTCTACTGGGAAAAAAGAAATAAGCAGTTGACTGAGGAAAATCCAATCTGACAAGAAGTCATAGTAAAGAAATTGGAAAACAAAACCTTTATTTACCATCTTTCAAATAGTATGACCTCCTTAAAGAGAAACATAAAGCAAGATACAAGATACAGATATGAGGTATCTGCAGGAGATGTGAAGTTGTATGTACAAGAATGGGCAGTTTGAGTTCACAGCTATTCTAAAAAGGCAGCATATTAACAAGGATGGGATTCTAACCCACATGTGCAGAGCACAATGCATTTGCAGTCAATCGCCTTAAAATATCGGCCACCTCGTCATTGTTCTCGGTATGGGGACCTCAAAGAGAGACCCTAGAACGACTAAGGATGACTGAAGTCCTGACTTTCACTTTTTATGACTAAAAGTCGATTTCGGAGGTCTCTTTCTTGAGGATTGTATGGGGGAATTAGCTCAAATGGTAGAGCGCTCGCTTAGCGTGCGAGAGGAAGCGGGATCGATGCCTGCATTCTCCATTCAACATCTATTTAGGTGACACCACACATTGTGTTTCACATGCAAAGTCAGTACTCAGTGGTTCTTTGAGCTCAAAGTGAAACAAATGGCAAATCAAGACATTATTTCTAAATGATCAGGTTTCGATAATGGTACATTAGCTCACACCTGTTTCATACAAAATGTCTATGTTCGGCTGCATGTCTTTCACTCCATGCAAAACTTGTTTTTCATGATTTTCTCGATAGGAAGGCTTTCCTAGTGACAGAAAGAGGTATAAATGCCTGCATTCTTTCCCTGTTCACCATCTTAATAATTGAAATTAGCCATACAATGTGTTTTATTAACTTTAATTACATCAACAACATTTAGTGGCTTCTTCTTACGAACAATGCATTAAGTCTTCTGTAGCTCACAATGCAAGATACATTAAGTGGTACTCCATTCCTAAAGCAAGAACAGATCCAACCTAGGTAATTAAATCCAAATAACAGTACAAGCAGGAACCCTCCCCTTAGCCTTTGAATATCAATCAACAAAGAGAAACCCAACAAACTATGAACAGCGGCATGACAAATACTATATTTGGCATCACAATAAACTCAGTCCAGAGGAAAAACTGCAGAGGCAAAAGGTGATGAAACTCAATGCTGGAGCTCACAACCCACTGCACCTCCACCTTTGTCCACACAGAAGGCCTCCTGCTTAAAAGCCAGATGAGCCGTACAAAGAAGATGTCTTTTTCTAATAGCCAACCTATTTCTAACACTTGCAAGTGGGGTGTTCCAACCATAATCACAAGGCTTCGTTTAGCAAATCAGAAGGCGTCGACTGAAAAGGAATTGAGTGTGTGATGGTGAGCTTGTGTTTGGAATAATAAATGGAGAGG